>NW_026855380.1:0-13203 GCF_026571515.1 Ruditapes philippinarum
TGGTAATTTTTCAAGTCTTTAAATATCTGGTAAAAAGTGATCCCTTGGAAGCATTTAAAAAAGGCAAAATAACATGAAAATTGCACACTCGGTTTGATTGAATCTGTACATGATGGATAATGAAAAAGTATAACATCCCCCACGGCCCTGGCACCGGCTTGAGCAATACTCAATTATCAACACTTAAAAGTGCTGGAGTCAATGATCCCGAAGGACCAGAAAAAATATAACAATGAAGTGAAGTACATGGCAACTTTTTACGGCTGTCACACAGCACTTGACACCTGCTGTTATGATGTATAAATATCTGGTAAAAAGGTGATCCCTCGGAAGCCTTATAAACAGCAAAATTACATGAAACTTACAGACTCGGTTTGATTGAGTCTGTACATGAGGGATAATGAAAAGGTGCAACATCCCCACGTCCCTTAGCACTGTCTTGAGCGGTACTCAATTCTCAACACTAAATTCTCTAATATTCATGTATGAAGAACAACAATTCAGGGCAACGACATTGAATCAGTTGCCCCTCCCCTATGTAGGTCCCCTTACGGATGTTAACTAATTCACGGGAGTAAGTTATCCAGCTGATGGTTGTTTTGTTCTACCCAGGTGACAGTGTATGCCTTCAAAATAATTAATCATTTTCGTTCATTTTCATTTATATTCATTAAATAAAAGATTTTTTCAGATTTGATGCTAGCATTAAACGTCATTTTTGCAGACAAGAGAATGACAGTGGTTTCGTAATTCCTATTATTCTGTAGAAATATATCTACTTTAGGAAATCGCAATTATAGGATAGAATGAAGATAAGTTGTACGTTTAAATCTCTATTTCCAATGAACTGTATTTATAAACTCGCAGTAAATGTCTAGGTTATTCCGTTTCTATACTGTGGGTTAAGGTGTCTGACTGATCATCATCGTGAATTCGAACCGTATACTGTCGTCGCAAGGATTTTCCTCATTCATCACCAGTACAATGTAAGCTTCTGGAGCTGTCATGACAAACAGATAAAACCTTAACTAAATCCTATAGGGTATCAAAATCTTCATCAGTAACCTGGAGAACATTTCCACAATGTTGTAGGAAGATGAAACAGAAAGATAGAATGAAGTGAAAAATTAAAAAAGAAAAGAAAGCAGGAAAGAAAAAAAGAATCTCACGAGAAGCATCATATATGCCACAAAATAAATTGCTATAGAGAAGGACAAAAATTAACTCATTTATGGAGGCTGATTTGTGCCATTCGTGTTTTCGCCCCTCGTCCACGCCAAGCGAAAAGTCAAGAATTAACAAGTTCAAATGGCGGGGCATGAAGCGAAGACACGCTTATTAGCGGGGGCGCGGGGCAAAAAGTCGAGATTTAATTGTAATAATGCAGGGCCGCAAAGCAAAATATCTTTTGTTATAGGAAGCTAATTAGCGTGCTTATGTTCTTATTTTCCAAAGTTAAAATAGCATAACTCTGCCAAATATTATTGAACCATGACCAAATCTGCACTTTAGCTGCGCATTCATTTGACATATCGATATATTAAATTTGAGTTGAATTTATATCACTGTTGGGGAGAAATTGAACGGAAACTGAATATTTCTTAAAGGGGCATGACTCTGTCAAAAATCATCGGACCATGACCAAATTCAAACTTGACTTTAATTTTCTTATGCTTTATCTATATATTAAACTTGTGTTGAAAGTTTGCAACCGTTGCCAAGATAATGAACAGTAACTGACTATAACGGAATGACGGAACAGGGTAACATTATATGCGCCAGCGATGGTGGGGCATGATAAAGTATCTATATTTTCTTATCACACATGCTTTTCATATTATTATAATTATATTCCGGTCATGACGCTACTTTAAAGCAACTTATTAATAGTATTTTATGTATGAATATTACACAAATTTGTGTTTATGTTTACATTTATACAAAACAAACATTAGTAAAATTAGGGACAAAATATCTCTTATCTTATCATTAGTTTTTCATGATGTTTTCTAATGCGGACATAGGTAATTGAATAAGATTTAAGCTCATTTAAATTAATTGTTTACTATCAAATGGGGGAAGCATATCATTTCTGTGACAGTCTTTTATCAGGTCATGTGTATATATTCCAATCTTAAAGTGAGTTAAATCAAGGTATGTCAAACCGATTTTTATTTTCACATGCAGAAGGCCAATTAATTTTCCGCTGCAGTCTTTCATCGGATAATGTGTGTTTATTGCAATTCTTAAATGAGATTGATTAAGGCAAGTTAAATAATAAAACAAATCGTTTTACATTATCATACAAAATCAATCTCGCCGTTTGTACATAAAAAATGCACACGAGGTAGTACTAATGAATATAGAATACATGAAGTAAATAAGCTACAGGATACGTCTTTTATTAAAATGTCAGCATTTTACAAAAGAAAATAATACATATGAACATGAAATTCAGTATTGAACAAAACATAATATATCACACACGTACGTTCTTTGCATATTTTTGATTTTAAAAGTAATATTTAGATTGATTATTGTACGAAGCATTATTAAAGAACTAGTCAAAGTATTGACTAGAAACTTCATAATAGAACCGTTGGTTCTTTCGCTAAACTTTATAAGATATTAATCTTTGTCTTTATTTTTATTAATTGGGACATAAAAATGAACATAAATCACCATTGGTGAATACATGAAATTTAGTAGAAGCTCAGTATCAAAACCACTTACAATGTATATTTCTTTTCGTTTTGGAATGATTCCCTTAGTTATTCAGCTTATATTCGGGTAATAACTCACGTATAAATTTTCTTACACATCTTTCACCAAAAAATATGATAATTTGTATTATATTAAGTAACATGATATCGATATGAAAGAAAGAAATAAATATATATATATTTATTTATCTAATTAAAACGTGATAATGATAAATATTAACTCATTTGCACAAAAAAGCAAACCGTGAAATATTAGGCCTCTGAATAATTTAATGAAATAATTTTCATTGAAGTTGAAATGTCGACAGAAAAAATAAAATTATTTTAATATAAAAGTATAATACAATGTTATAAAGCTACAATTTGTAATACAATGTACGAATAAAACAATAGCAATAGTTTAAAATATAGTTATTTATTTAAAAATGTCCATGAAAATTTTATACTATTTATGTGGGAATTCTTGTTTTGCCAATGTCGCCTGGACCGTAGCCAAGTGTCTGAGGAAATACCAAAAGTATCAAAGACAATTTATTGACGACACCAACAAAACGATTTATTTTTATCACTATTCATTATCATGTTCTTTTTATTCTACGAAAAATAGTATATTTATTCAGATGTCATTCATTTTTCTGTTTACCTGCCGACTTTTTTGTTGTTACCTCCCGATTACTGACGTTGGAAAATTCATATCCTAGTATATTTTACAGATTTAGAAAGTTTGCTGTTATGAAACAAAAAATCGAAAGAACAACTTAAATTCTCTCGTTTCATATCAATAAACATTTTTTAGTATATCCAGTAGATTAAACTTGAAATACAAGTAAGTCTATATATCCAACAAAAATATGATATTGCATCTGAATCAATTGAAATAAAAAATTATAATTAATTTTTGGAAGTTAAGCGTTTGAAATTTTGTTTTTAAGGTTTACATTAGTAAGATAAGTACCGTTCCATTTGCATGCAAATTCAATTAAAAAGAGGTATTTCGCAAATATAACCAGTTCCAATATAACATGGATAGTTAAATGTAAGGAATCGTTGGTCAGCAGATGTCCTGTTTCCAGTTAGCCGTAAACATTGCAAGTCAGCTTGACTTCTAGGATAACTTGGATACCAGTGGAAATATCCGCTTGTTGACCCATATGAAAACTTCCATTGCGTGTTAATACGCTTACCATCAATGTGTATATCGTCTTTCATATCATTGGCTATCAACATAGCCTTTACACTCTCATACTTTTGATCCGAATCAATGTTGACGAGGTAGCCTCCGTCACTCTTGCACACGGCTTCTGCAGCCGGATTAGTTTTTCTGTTCATATACAATTTTAGGCAAAGTCCTTTCGCGGTCGTATGATAACTGACTGGACACGAAACTTTTGTTTTGTTTTCATCTCTACCTTCACAAACGCCGGCTTCAATTTCATCTCGATGACCGTATCTTGCCCCAATGTCCCTACAACGCCTGGTTCGAGTTTTGGTTGAGTAAGAATCAATTGACTTTGCTCCACATTCAGACCATTCTAACCACGCAGTACACACGTGATAATTTTCAATCACTCTTCCAATCATCGTAATCAAGGAATCATTAAATTTCCGCCCATAGGACACAAGCGTATGTGCGTCCAGATCATTCCCAGCAGTTCCATTGCTTTGCAATACTTCAGCGTCACAATTTGTTCCAATTATTACAACCACTGAAATTACTAATATAAGAGAAATGTATGCCTTCATTGTCCCAATTTGATTTGCCGTATCTTAATGAATGAATACTATTAGTTGTCCAAAACCATATAACTTCACTCTCAAATCAAAACTAAAGCGAACAAGAGAATGTTCATTAATATATAGCAAGCTACGTGAATACATCATAAAATATTACAAAAACAAATGGGAAGATATTGTTTTATTCAAATTGTTATCTGTTAAATCAAAATACCACATAAAATACCACAATAACACAAAACATAGGAGGACTTTACAAAACTTGCGTAAATCTAGTTTTAAATAAGAAAAAGAAAAAAGAAAGAATGTAAACAACTGCAATGTCATGCTTTCAAAAGTTTTAAGCTATGTGCGATATTCATTGAAATTAAACATCTCAATGTGAGGAGCTTATATGAAAATAAATTGGAAATGTATCTACCTTTTATTATATTGATATGTAAATCTTTTTGCAATAATCAGCTTGACACAGATACCAAACAGGCACTTTTCAATTGTATTTCGTAATAATTTTTAGATGTTTTAAATGACAAGAGATAAAAGTATTGCACTTAACTTATCTATGAAATAATAGTTTTGGTCTTTCTGTTACATACTAAATAAAAACAGAAATTAGATTTATTTGGCTAAAACATAGCGCCTTAAGTAAAAGGGAGATATGTTAAAAAATTCAGCTAAATATTAGTTGATGCTATAATCCAGATTCATTTGAATCGTGTAGCTGATATAAATTATTGAAGATCGTCAGACTGTTGCAGATTAGGTTTGATTGAGCCAGCTTATGTTCATAAATGTTAGTTGTTAATACAAACTACCTTTCAAGTTCTTTAGTACTAGAAATTAATATATTCATGAATGAAACGCAACCACCGTATGATGAGATGTTACAAAATTGCAATTTCACCATTACCATGTTTGAACGTTGAATTCTGCTGAAGCCGGTGCTAGGGAGCGTGGACACTAACGTGGTCCATGATCAGGCTAAATCAAACCGAGCCTGGAGCATTTTAAATTTTGCTGCTTTTGGGCTTCTATTTTTTTCAATTTTAACTCTTTAAAATGATTACAGACTACTTAAATGTCATTTAAAAATAGAGAAAAACAAAACAGTAAAACGATTTTGCAAGTATGGTTTCATTGTAATCGGATTACTAATATCGCAACTTATTTTTTTCTACAAATTAAGGTTGTACAGATAAAAACAATCAAGAAGGTTGCTTCATTCTATCTTGGGCAAGGTTTCCTACCTAATATTATCAAAGATTTATTTCATGAATTCTTAAATCTGTATAATTAAAACATTATGAAAAAATATCTATTCACAGCTAGTTTCATCTTATGAGGATGTATTTAATGAGACTGACAATAGTATCAGTCAATCTCTATATTTTATGAAAAGACAACTTGCGTTCATTGGACGCCGCCCTTCCTTGTTGATCTTGTTTAACAAATTTCCTAAGGTACAATTAAATTAATATGCCATAAAATGAATATAGGTGACTTCAAACTAAAATGAAGAAGATTTTTTCTAGGATTGGATCTTTCTCTATTAGAGAAAAAAACGTTTACGAAAGAGAGAGTATAAGAGTATTTTTGTCATGATTTAAGCAGAAAATATCAACAATGTTATTAAAGAGCAAGAAAATGATGACTTTTTTCTCCTTTTTAACGATAAAATTAAAGCTTTCTATGGCGAACAAACTGTTCGAATTTGCAATCTTAAAATGTACTACGTAGATATATATTTTTTTACAAATTTTAAACTTCCCGTTTTTATTATTTTCCTGTTTACAACGAACTCAGCCATCAGCTATCGCATGTATATTTTTGTTCTATATTTTGGCTTGGTAATGAAAGGACGACGTATTGGTGCATTATTTTTGTCCAACATGATGAATGTATAATCTTAAATTGGCTTTTTCTTATTGTAAATATTAATTTGTAAACATGGCCCAAGGCATTTTGCATGCCTTTGGCCATAACATTTTGAAACGTTGTCCAATATTTCTTAAATGATTTTTTTAGCTCACCTGAGCAATGCTCAGGGTGAGCTATTGTGATGGCACTGTGTCCGTCGTCGTGCGTCGTGCGTCGTCAACTTTTGAACATTAACAACATCTCCTCTGAAACCAATGACTGCACATCAACCAAACTTTACAGAAATGATCCTTGGGTGGTCCCCTTTCAAAGTTGTTCAAATGGTTCCGGTCTGTTGCATATGTAGGTCATAGGGCCAGAAAAGGATTTCAAAAAACACAAAATTAAAAAACCTTCTTGTCTGAAAGTACATGGGCCAGAGCTTTGATTTTTAGCTCGACTTTTTTTTTTTTTAAAAAAAAAGTAGAGGTATTGTTATAGTCAGGTCGGCGTTGCCGTTGCCGTTGCCGTTGCCGTTGCCGTCTCCGTTGCCGTTGCCGTTGCCGTTGCCGTCCGAAAACTTGTACCTGGATCATAACTTTTTTATTTCTTGGTGTATTGTCTTCATACTTGGCCACAACAACCCTTGGGACAAGACCTTTCAGTAGACCACACTAACCTTGACCTTCATCCATAAATGACCTTGACCTTCAAGGTTAAAAGTCCAATTTTTGCTTGTTCATGCTGTTATTGGCTGTTACTTTGTTATTTTTGAATGGATTGTCTTCAAACTTGAACATAATAATCTTCAAGGATATCCCTTAAAAATAACCAGTCAGACCTTGACATTCACTCATCAATGACCTTGACTTTGAAGGTCAAATTATTGAAATTTTCATTTTTTTGGCTATTATTGGCTGTAACTTTGTTATTTTTGAATGGATTGTCTTCAAACTTGAACATAATAATCTTCAAAGATAACTGTTAAAAATATATACCGAAAGACCTTGACCTTCACTCATTAATGACATTGCCTTTGAAGGTCAAATTATTGAAATTTTCATTGTTTTGGCAGTAACTGACTGTAACTTTGCTATTTTTGAAGGGATAAACTTCATATTATAACAGAACATTCTTAAGGACCAGACCTTGTTGTTTATCAAACCCAAATTTGCTTGGGCTCTTTAATGACCTTGACCTTGAAGGTTATATTACTGAATTTTCTCAGATTGTGCATTTATCGGTGTGTGTGTATGTATAGTATATGTATTATAAATAAATATATATATAAATGTGTGTGTGTATATATATACATATATGCAGGTATATATATATATATATATATATATATATATATATATATATATATATATATATATATATATATATATATATATATATATATACATATATAGATATATATATATATCAAATATATATATATATATCAAATATATATATATATATATATATATAATATATATATATATATATATACATATATATACATGTATATAATTGCGTCATGTTTTTCTATTTTTAGAAATTGCGTCATTTTTTCTATTTTTAGAAATTGCGTCATTGTTGCTATTTTTAGAATTTGCGTCATTTTTTTTCTATTTTTAGAAATTGCGTCATCGTTGCTATTTTTAGAAATTGCGTCATTTTTTTCTATTTTTTGAAATTTCGTCATTTTTGTTCTATTTTTAGAAATTGCGTCATTGTTTCTATTTTTAGAAATTGCGTCATTGTTTCTATTTTTAGAAATTGTGTCATTTTTTTTATTTTTAGAAATTGCGTCATGTTTTTCTATTTTTAGAAATTGCGTCATTTTTTTCTATTTTTAGAAATTGCGTCATGTTTTTCTATTTTTAGAAATTGCGTCATTTTTTTCTATTTTTAGAAATTGCTTCATTTTTTCCTATTTTTAGAAATTGCGTCATTTTTTCTATTTTTAGAAATTGTGTCATTGTTGCTATTTTTAGAATTTGCGTCATTTTTGCTCTATTTTTAGAAATTGCGTCATTTTTTCTATTTTTAGAAATTGCGTCATTGTTGCTATTTTTAGTAATTGCGTCATTTTTTCTATTTTTAGAAATTGCGTCATTTTTTTCTATTTTTAGAAATTGCGTCATTGTTGCTATTTTTAGAAATTGCGTCATTTTTTTCTCTATTTTTAGAAATTGCGTCATTGTTTCTATTTTTAGAAATTGCGTCATTTTTTTCTATTTTAAGAAATTGCGTCATTTTTTTCTTTTTTTAGAAATTGCGTCATTGTTGCTATTTTTAGAAATTGCGTCATTGTTGCTATTTTTAGAAATTGCGTACTGTTGCTATTTTTAGAAATATGCTTAATGTTTCTATTCATATATATACAAAATATATAAACAAAACTAAACAGACCAACTAAATTTATAAAAAGGAAACATGAATATATATGTTCAAACCTTTCTATGTTTGCGTTTAGAAAAAGTAAAAAGTCGAGCGTTGCCCCCGCCCGGCGGTGGCTCTTGTTGGAATATGGTATTATCTATGGGTCCTCTACCAAAGTTGTTCAAATTTTGTCCCTAGTGTCAAAATTGGCCCCGCCCCGGGGGTCATATGTTTTTCCTTATATGTATATAGTAAAATCTAAAAAAAATCTTCCTCTCTGATTTGGCAAAGGCTACAGATTAGATATTTGGCATGAAACATTGTGTAGTAGACCTCTATCAAGATTGTTCAAATAATGGCCCTAGGGTCAAAACTAGCCCCGCCCCGGGGGGTCATTGATTTTCATTACATACATATAGTGAAAACTTGAAAAATCTTCTGGTCTGAAAGTAAATGCCCTAGAGCTTTGGCATTTGGTCTATGGTATCATCTTAAGGTCCAATACCAAAGTTGTACAAATTTTGTCCCTAGTGTCAAAATTAGCCCCACCCCGGGGGGGTCATAGGTTTTTCTAATATGTATAAATTATAGTAAAACATAAAAAAAATCTTCTTCTCTGAATTGGCAAAGGCTACAGGTAAGATATTTGGCATGAAACATTGTGTAGTAGACCTCTACCAAAATTGTTCAAATAATGGCCCTCGGGTCAAAATTGGCCCCGCCCTCGGAGGTCATTGATTTTCATTATATACATATAGTGAAAACTTGAAAAATCTTCTGGTCTGAAAGTAAATGGCCTAGAGCTTTGATATTTGGTCTATGGTATCATCTACAGGTCCAAAACCAAATTTGTTCAAATTTTGTTCCTAGAATTAAAATCGGACCCGCCGTGGGGGGTCATAGGTTTTTCTTTATATGTATATTGTAAAACCTAAAGAAATCTACTTCTCTGAATTTGTAAAGGCTACAGGTTAGATATTTGGCATGAAACAATGTAAAGTTGACCTCTACCAAGACTGTTCAAATAATGGCCCTCGGGTCAAAATTGGCCCTGCCCCGGGAGTCATTGATTTTCATTATATACATATAGTGAAAACTTGAAAAATCTTCTGGTCTGAAAGTGAATGGCCTAGAGCTTTGATATTTGGTATATTGTATAATCTGAAGGTCCAATACCAAATTCTGGAAACAAAGAAATCCCTCGGAAGCATTAATCACAACAAAATAACATAAGAATTGCAGACTCGGTTTGATTGAGTCTGTACATGAGGGATAAGGAATAAGTGCAACATCCCTCACGCCCCCTAGCACCGGCTTGAGCGGTACTCAATTCTCAACACTTTATAGTGCTGGCATCAATAATCCCGAAGGACCAGAAAATATAACAACACTGAAGTGAAGTACGGGGCAACTTTTTACGGCTGCCACACGGCACTTGACACCTGCTGTTGTGAAGTACACAATTCTGGAAACAAAGTGATCCCTCGGAAGCATTAATCACAACAAAATAACATAAGAATTGCAGACTCGGTTTGATTGAGTCTGTACATCCCTCACGCCCCCTAGCATCGGCTTGAGCGGTACTCAATTCTCAACACTTTATAGTGCTGGCATCAATGATCCCGAAGGACCAGAAAATATAACAACACTGAAGTGAAGTACGGGGCAACTTTTTACGGCTGCCACACGGCACTTGACACCTGCTGTTGTGTTGTACAAAATTCTCGAAACAAAGTTATCCCTCGGAAGCATTAATCACAACAAAATAACATAAGAATTGCAGACTCGGTTTGATTGAGTCTGTACATGAGGGATAATGAATAAGTGCAACATCCCTCACGTCCCCTAGCACCGGCTTGAGCGGTACTCAATTCTCAACACTTTATAGTGCTGGCATCAATGATCCCGGACCAGAAAATATAACAACACTGAAGTGAAGTACGAGGCAACTTTTTAACAATGATCAACAAAGTTGATCAAATTTTGTCCCTTGTATCAAACTTGGCCCCGCCCTGGGAAGTCATAGGTTTTTAGCTCACCTGTCACAAAGTGACAGGGTGAGCTTTTGTGATCGCTTTTCGTCCGGCGTCCGTATACTTTTACTTTAAATGACATCTCCTCATTAACCGCTGAGCCAATTTCATTCTTACTTCACAGGAATGTCCCTTTGGTGGTCACCTTTAAAAATTGTTCAAAGAATTTAATTCCATGCAGAACTCTGGTTGCCATGGCAACCGATAGAAAAAAAACTTAAAATATCTTCTTTTGAAAACCCCAAAGAGCTAGAGCTTAGATATTTGGCATGAAACATCTTCTAGTGAGTGTCTATCAAGTTTGTTCAAATAAAAGCCCTGGGGTCAAAATAGGCCCCGCCCAAGGGGGTCATTGATTTTCCCTATATGCATATAGTAAAAACTTATAAAATCTTCTTTTAAAGAACCCAAAGAGCTAGAGCTAAGATATTTAGCATGAAACATCTTCTAATGAGTGTCTACCAAGTTTGTTCAAATAAAAGCCCTGGGGTCAAAATTTGCCCCGCCCCAGGGGGTCATTGATTTTCCCTATATGCATATAGTAAAAAATTATAAAATCTTCTTTTAAAGAACCCAAAGAGCTAGAGCTAAGATATTTAGCATGAAACATGTTCTAATGAGTGTCTACCAAATTTGTTCAAATAAGAGCCCTGGGGTCAAAATTTGCCCTGCCCCGGGGGTCATTGATTTTCCTTATATGTGTAAAGCAAAAACTTTAAAAAATCTTCTTTGAAAAAAACAAATAGCTAGAGTTTTGTTACTAAGCATGAAACACCTTCTAGTGAGTGTCTACAAAGTTTGTTCATATAAAAGCCATTGGGTCAAAATTAACCTCGCCCCGGGGGTCATTGATTTTATTTATGTGTATAGCAAAAACTTAAAAAAACTTCTTTGAAAAAACCCAAATAGCTAGAGTTAAGATATTAAGCATGAAACATCTTCCAGTTAGTGTCTTCAAAGTTTGTTCAAATAAAAGCCCTGTATTTTTGGTATACAGGCAAAAGACATATTTAATGAAATGTGTTGTGTTTATGGGAACAACGAATTTTCTTTTTCATCTGTCACACGAAGGTGCAAGCAATTTAAAAATGTTTTAGATTCAGCAAAATATTGACCTCATGAACGCCGTCCGATAACTGCAGCTTCGCCAAAAATGGTTGAAAAATTTAAGGATTTGATTACTACTGATGCAAGATTTACAACTAGGTACATAGCTGCATGCGTTGGTATCTCTATAGGAGTCGGTCATACAATTCTCAGACTTGATTTAAAAATAAAAAGGATAAGTGCCAGATGGATACCCCATCTCCTTACAAAAGAACAAAAAACTTGCTCGGGTTAGAATCTCCAAACAATTGTTGAAACAGTTCCCTAAATACAATGATCGATCTTTCTCAAATATCATCACTGGATTTGACTGAGATGTGGGTTCATTTTTATATACTCAAGCGAAAGATACATAACAAAATATGGGCAACCAAAGGAAGTCAAAGACCTTGCACAACAAAACGCACCATAAGCGTTAAAAAGGTCACGTATGCAATTTTCTTTACAAATCAAGGTCCTGCTATTCAATTTGCCGTATTAAAAGGTAAATATGTAAATGCCAAGTTTTCCAAAGGCAAGGACCTTCATATCATAAATTAAAGAAATATTTAAAAAAAAAAAACATATAACACCCGTCGACGGGCAACTGGTTTCCGTGATGTCATGTTGTTGCATGACAATGCTTCGTCACACAAAGCGGCCATTTTACGAGAATATCTGAAACAGGAAAGGTAGTCGAGTTTTCCCACCCTCCTTATTCGCAAGATCTTGCTCTTGTGATTTTTTCTTATTTCTGAGGCTCATAAACACTTGCAGGAAGAAAATATCAAACGCGCAAAAATCTCAGTTTGGCTATTTTCCAGAGTCTGAGCAGTATTTTTCGAAAAGATTATGAAAAGCATTTAAAAATTGTTTTAAATACTTTAACTTTGTATATCACATGGTGGTGAGTATTTTGAAGGATTGAGATAATTATTTTATTTTGTTAAGCACTTCTGAAAACTGATCAGTTGCATTAATATTTGAGGATAAATGGAAAATATATCTACCTTAAATAATATTGATATAAATATTTTGGTAATTTTCAGCTAGGGACAGGTACCAGAACAAATGGCATTTTTCATTGAACATTGAACACCCTGTAATAAGTTTGATTAACTTGTTTCACTTATCAGTTTTATAAAATGATAAAGTTGGTCCTTCAGTTTCATTCTTTAAGAATAGGAAGAAATACTTAACAAAAAAAGAGATATGAACTTCAGAACAGGACAGAAGACAACGGAACAGAACAAAAGCTTTATTTGTAGATTCAAGCCGTACATAAATACAATACATATAATATACAAAATTCAAATCAGTTAAAGCATATATACAGAGAGATAAATAAAATTGTGAAAAACAATATGTATTGTATATGTAACAAAACTGAGCCATAA